>NW_025725924.1:280000-285751 GCF_021461395.2 Schistocerca americana
AGAAAACCAACCGTCGGCCGCCGCCACAAACACGGCGACAATCAACCACGACAACAACAACACCGCTTACCGCTACCGCTACCGCCGCCCACACCCGCCACCGACCCCCGCAATCCAACCACCACGGCAAGCAAACAGCATCCCCACGGGCATACAGAAACGCCAGACAGACACCCACACCAAACGCAACACGACAATCAAAACCTTCCCCGACGTGCTTTGATGGCCCTGAGAAGGGCCGTTTTGGGCCGCGCGTCTCTTGCGCGCCACTAGACGACGACGGGGGGTGGGGACGACGGAGTCAAGCGCCAAACCCTTCCTTTCTCCCATCTCTTTCTCCTCTACTCTACTTCTTCTTCTTGGGCGAAGCCTTCGCCTTAGACGGCGTCGTCGCCTTCTTCGGGCGCGGCGCCTTCGGCTTCTTCGTCGGAACCTTGGCGGCCTTCTTCGCCTTCGACGGCGACTTGGCCTTGGCCGGCTTGGCCGCAGCCGCCTTCTTCGCACCCGCGGGAGCGGCCGACGCCGCAGACGCCTTCTTGGCGGCGCCCGCCTTCCGACCGGTCGCCGCCTTCACGCCACCAGCCTTCTTTGCGCCGGCCGCACGGGCGCCCTTCTTCTCCTTGCTGGCCGGAGCGGCGCGCTTCTTCTTGGCACCGCCAGCACGAGCCTTGCCGCCCTCGGCCGCCCCCCCGCCGCCGGCGCCGGCAAGCTTGAACGAGCCGGACGCGCCCTTCCCCTTCGTCTGCACCAGCTCGCCCGCCACGACGGCCGACTTGAGGTACTTCTTGATAAACGGCGCCAGCTTCTCCGCGTCCAGCTTGTAGTGCGCGGCTATGTACTTCTTGATCGCCTGCAGCGACGACCCGCCGCGCTCCTTCAGACTCTTGATGGCGGCCGTCACCATCTCAGAGGTGCGCGGGTGCGCAGGCTTGGCGCGCGGCTTCTTCGCAGACGACGCAGACTTGGCCTTCTTCGTAGTGCCGGTGGCGGCGGGTGCCGCAGCAGTCTCGTTCGTAGCCGCCTGATCTGCCATTTCGACGACGCGCGTAACACACAGCGAGAGCGAGAGCGAGCGGGACGGCAGGCAGGCACGCAAGCACAGCACAGCAGCAGAGCAGAGAATCACAAGGCCCAGCCAGTGTCGCGGGCGGGCGCGGACGGCCGAGAGAGCGGCCGCCACTCTGCGCGCCGCCGCGCCGCGCCTCCCGCGCTTGCTACCGCCCAACGTCCGACAGCCTGTGCGGAGCAGCCCCAAACCTGCGCCACAACCGCCCGCGCCTTTCAAACCACCGAGGATGGGGCTACACACAGCCACACCACAGTCGCCAACCAGTCGCCACGGCAGCGCCGCAAACCACGGCCAAACTGCAGCTACCGCGCGCTACAGCCTGGGTCGGCCCGCCGAGAATCGCCGCCCCCGCCCAAATGCCGCCCCCACAGCCCCAGCCGACGACCCGCCACAATGGCCAAACCTTCGGCAAAACTCCCACACCGTCGCCGCGGCAGCCCGGCCAGCGCGGCCGGCGCCACAGCCACACAAGCCGAGGCGTGCGGCGATGACGGCCGTGCAAACGCGCCTCCGCCGCCCCATCGCCTTCCGTCGCCCTCCCGCCGTTTCCCGATCGGCCCGCAGCCGTCGGGCCACATCGCGCGCCGTCCTCCTCCTCTCGCCCGCCAACATTCACAGCCGTTTCTCAACAATTGCCCGCCGCAAACGGACGCCGCCTGCGCAACAGGCGCCGCCGCCCCTCGCCGCTTCCGACCCAACCCCTCGACCGAGGCAAACCGCAATCCGAATCTACAGACCAACCCAATCTGCCGTCAAGCACACACGACAGCCGACCTTACACGTTACGCGTTACACATTACGTTTACACGTCTACGTTAGGTTAGGTTAGGTGGACGTGGGTTAGGTTAAGGGGACTTGGGTTAGGTTAAGCGTCAAACTTAGGTTAAGCATTCAAACACGTCAGGCGTCAGAGGTTAGGTTAGGTTAGGTTAGGTTAGGTTAGGTTACACGTTAGGTTAAGGGGTCAGTGCTAGGTTAAGAAGCGTCAAACGTAGGTTAAAAAAAAGCGTTCAAACGTGAGGCGTGAGCCGGACAGCTTACCTTACGTAGACGTTAGGGGCTCACAGGCTGAGCTCACCTCGCCACACCACAGGTTAGGTTCGGTTCGGTTCGGTTCGGTTCGCTCGGCTCAGCGTAAAGCGCCGAGGTCAGGGTTACGTTCGTTCACCTTCGGGCGCCACACTTTCGGTTGAAAGGTCGCGACGGGACGACGTCGGCAGGCACGCCGCAAACGAACAAAAACGTACAGACGACGTCGGAAACCGCCGACAGACGGGGGAGCAGCACGACCACGACCAGACACCGAGCGCGAACGAGACACACGCGAACCACCCCCACCGGCCAAAGGGCACCACACAACAACCCAGAGCACCACGTGTCGACACCAGAGCAACCCGCCGCTCACGCGACATGGCTGGCACCGAAGGGCAACCGCCCGCAACTGCGCTTTCCGCGCCGGCCCGGATGCACGTCGTGCTACAACAACACCACTACCGTACACAGCCGCTGTTCACAACATCACTATCAATGGCGCGCCCGCGGCTCGCCGCCGTCGCAGTCGCAGCCCCAACGCCAGCACTTTTGCACCACCATTCACACGCACCGCAACACAGCTCGCCGACACAGCCGAACAAAACAAACACCACACAACAACAGCAACAACGCCGCCGCCTCCACTTGTGCCGGCGACCCACCCCGCCGATGGCGCACCTTTCGCCAGCCGGCAATCGACACACACGCACCCACCCACCGGGGCCCAGTGCAAAAAAAAACACACAAAAACCAAACAACACAAACGACACGGGAAGCGCACACCGCCACTTCGCGCGCACGCCACCAACCAGTCGTCGTCTCAAAATAACAAACACAAACAAAATAAACTAACAACTAGGGCAACACAAAACAAAAACGCCTCGCACGAACCGCCCACAAAAAGGACAAGCACACGCACAGCCTCTGCTGACGACCACGACGCAGCGGCACGCTGCTCCTGTCCCGCGCCCCGCGCCCCGCGCCCCACTCGATTCACAACTCACGCGACACCGTCATCGACGGGCTCGCTTCCCGCAACCTACCACCTTTCCGCCACGACGCACAGCCCCAGCCCCACCCGACGACTGCACTTTCACCACCGCCTCCCCCTTCCCCCCCAAAACACACACACACACACACACACACACACAGCCAGCCAAAAACGCACTCGCGACCCACACATGCACGTGCATCGGCACACGCCAACCAGTCAACGTCGACAACCACACGCAAGGCTCGAAACGAAAACGAAACCGGCGTCCTTCCACGTTGCCAGCTACGCGACACAAGACACAAGGAACCAACACAACAGCCGGCCCCACTAATTCCCACTCTCACGCCGCAAAAAGCACACCGAAACCGCCAAACACGCACGCACATTCCCCTTCGCACTGACACCACCGACCGGCTCGCTACCACACACCTCTCGGCAGCCGTTTCACGCCAATTCGCCACACCGCCCACACAGTCGACAAGCGCCCGCCCTGTACGGCACACGCAACGACGCAGCGCAGCAAAGGGCGCCCGCAACACATACCTCTCCGCCGCCCGACGCGCCAACCGCCACACCACACCGCCAGCCACTCGCAAATTGTGCACTGCCACCAGCCACACGTCCAACACGCCGCGCCGCCTCCGGCCACCCGCCAGGGGGCGCTCACGTCCGCGACAACAGCGCGGCCCGCCGGGCCGGGCCGGGCCGGGCCGGGCCGAACCGAACCGAGCCGCCGCTGCTCTGCACTCGGCACGGCCACACCCTGCTGCAGACCGGGCTCGTCCCTCTGTACGCGTCTGCCTGCGCATCAACACAACACGACCTTTTTTTTTTTTTTTTCTCTCTCTACCGCCATCCCTCCTTCTCGCGTTTTACTCGTTGTTGCAGCAGCGGCGCACACCTACACATCCACAGCCCCAGCCGAGCCGGCCTCACCTCAGGGCCCGCCGCCAGCGTCTCCTCCTCGGGCACAGGTGCGGTGCTGTGGCCGCCCATCCAACCGCATTGCTGGCCGTCCAGCCACCAGGCGTTCCCACTGCCGCGAGCCACGCCGCGCACCGACCCTGCTGCAGAAAACGAAGCATAGCCAGAGACCGACCGATACACAAAGCAAGCCGTCGCCTCGCCTCTTGTCCTTCCTGCCTTCCTTCCGCCCCCGCCCTTCTCACACCACCGCCTCTCCACTTTCGCCCCCCCCCTCCTTTTTTTTTTTTTTTTTTTTTTTTGTTTTCTTCTTTCTTTCTTTCTTTCTTTGGCCCTCTCTCCTTCCCGCCATGGCGGTTACGGCACCGCCTGCAGCGGCAGATTTTTTGCGCCCACACGCCTACTCCTACCACCATTAACCTTGCCCTGCCCTGCCCTGCCCATCAACGTCGCAGTCGAACCGACGCTTGCCAACACACTGCCCACGTTCCTTTCTCTTTTCGGCCTACGCCCATTACGCGCCGCCGCCACAGCACCTTCCCTTCCCACAACACACCGACGTCATCACACGCACCCAAAACAGGGGCCACGACCGTGTTCCTCGCCCACTCCATCCCGCACGGTACGCACATTCCCAACTACTACCGCGCACCCTCCCTTTCCAATCTGTGTGTCTCTGTGTCTGTGTCCTGTCCGCGCGTGACGCCTCTCAACATCCGCCGTCCCCCGTCCCGTTTTCGCCCCCATGCCGTCGTCGCGCCGCCTCCGCCCCTGTCCGCCCCGCACCACACCATACACCGCTGCTTGTCCCGGCCGTTGCCACCAAAGGCGCCGACCGCAAACGCGCCACGCCGCAGCCCCCGTGCGTCTCGCGCTCGCTTGCATCTCCGTGCCGACGCTGCCTCTCTTCCCGCTCGCACTCGACCTCGACAACACAGTCTTTGGCTCCGCCACTGCGTGTTCCGGTGGTACGCACGCTGCAACACGTATGTATTCATTACCAGAGCGATGGCGAGGCATGACAGCATCTCTGTCTGACCAGAGAGTTCTTTATCGCTGCTAGTCGGCGCTTGGACCGCGCCAGACGACAGTAGTGGCACGCACCGGGTCGCCAGGAACAGTTGTTATATATATATTGTAGCGCGAGTCGGGACAGGTAGTAGTCGGTCGACAGTAGTAGCGGGTGGACGGTTGTACTGAGCGGGCGTCGGCGGCGTGCTCTGCTCGTCTCGCGACTCTGGTCACGGTTCGGGACGATGTATAGTCTATTGTGTTATAATCAAAAGGTGGTGTGACGCTGCATTGCGCAAATCTGATAACGTATGTTCATTGTACTTATTTTGTTCAACAACGAAAGCCCCACTATTACTTTTTTCTAAAGTAACTTTTGTCTCTTAACGAAAAACATTCACTTTTTAAAGACCACTTCCTATGCATTTCCCTCCAAGGAGTGCAATTAATTACCAGCCAGCACTCATTCATTGCACACAGCTGTGTCAGGGGTATCTACGATTGAGGAGCGGATATAAATGCAATTTTTTGTTTTTTTTGTTTTTTTTTGTGTGTGTGTGTGTTGTAACCTCCCAGCAAAATTTAAAATAATGGACAATGTTATTTACGGATGCTAATGGACATTGCGCTAATTGTAACCTCGCCCACAATGAGAGGTATTGAAAATGGCAACACAAATGTGAAATTCGCAATCTGACTCAAATATAAAGTCTTCACACAA